>NC_056730.1:711638880-711663880 GCF_019279795.1 Protopterus annectens | reverse complement strand
ACTAGGAAAAAGGTCTTCCATGACAGGAATTTTAGGTCACCGTATGCTGATGGCTCAAACATGGGGGAGATAATATGCCTCAGAATGAAATTCAAGTTCTATGGAGGCAAAGGGTCTTTGAA
This sequence comes from Protopterus annectens, assembly GCF_019279795.1. Lineage (NCBI taxonomy): Eukaryota > Metazoa > Chordata > Ceratodontiformes > Protopteridae > Protopterus > Protopterus annectens. The sequence continues at coordinate 711,663,758 of NC_056730.1, read as the reverse complement.
AGGGGGCTTTAAAAGAATTGTTCCTTTCAAAAGGGCTTTGCACAGTTTGTGAGAAATTAATGAAGATCCATTTTCACCCAAATGGAAATTCAATATGGCCACTAGTTATACCTTAACAGTAGCTGCAGCTACACCTTCATTAAAAAGCTAAAAAATCCAAAACCGTATGAACAGGAGCAGTGAAGGAGTCTATGCCAAAACTCTTGCTCAACAAGCAAAACATTTCCACTTACTGCGATAAATTTTATGGGTAGAGGATTTGTGAGACGAAAGAACAATGTGTTGGCCAGGGGAAGAGAGAAGGGGTTGCCTGGTTAAGAACAGAACTGGAGTAGCCAAGCTGTCAACCTTAGATTGTGTAAATCCAGAAGAACCATTCCCATTGAATGTGACAGGAGATCTAGAACTGGGTCCAGAATCCAAGGTTCGTCCAGAAGAAGAGGCCACAGGAAGGGGAATCAAATCTGTCGAGGCCAGTAGAGAGCAATTAAGATTACTGTCCTAGTCGATCAACTGACTTTCCGTAAGAAGGTTGGGATCAATGGGGTAGGGGGAAAGGCATACTGAAGACCCGGGGCCAATTGTGGAGGAGCACACCCCTCGGGTACTCCCCTATAAGGGGAACCAGGGCAAAATACTTGTCACACTTGTTGTTCACTGGAGAGGTGAAAAGTTCACAGCAAGGCTAGCCCCATCAATGGAAAATCACCTCCACAACTCTGAGGAACCACTCGTGAGGCATTAGAATATTCCTACTCAGTTTGTCTGCTTTCACGTTGGACTTCCCCAGGATTTGCGTTGCTATCAGAAAATGGTTGGACAAAATTGCCCACTGACACACCCTGAGTCTTCTCGACAGAGGGGGTTTGATCTGGTTCCCCCTTGTTTGTTGATGTACAAGACTACCGACATGTCTCAACTGCACTGCAATAGTCCCTTGAGGGAGAGAGAGTCCTGAAATGCTTGCAATGCCAGAAGCACCACTCTCATCTCCAGGATATTTATATGCAGATTGGCTTCGATGGGGGACCAGGTGCCTTGGACAGACTTCCCCAGATAATACCACCCCACCTCATATAGGAACCGTTCATGGTCACTGTGGCCTTGGGCTGTGGCAGAACCAATGGATGACCTTGAGTCACCTGACTGGATTTAAGCCACCAGAGAAGGTCCCACTTGCAAAGGCTGGTGAGGTGAATCTTGAAGGACATGGGAAGTTGTTAGAAGGACCATTGGACTGATAGGAGCCACTGGAGTATTCTCAAGTGGTAGCATGTTAATGGAACTAGAGCGACTCTTGCGGCCATTGAACAGAGAGTCTGTAAGACTAGGCGAGCAGGTTAATGAGATTCTGTGAAGTAATACTCTGACCTGAGATCTGACTGTCATCACTCTTGACAGTGGCAGCTGGATTACCATCCAGGATTGCACCTATGAACTTGAGGTTCTGTGTGGGTTCTAGAGAAGACTTTGAGCCATGATACTCAACCTTCTAGAATGCAGTCTCTTGCCCAAATAAAAAAAATGCCTGGTTGGGGTAGTGATGAGCCAGCAGTCTAGATATGGAACACCTTAGAATCCTTGTTGCCTCAAGTGAGCTGTTACTACTGCCAGGCATTTACTCTGGGGCCTGTAATAAGTCCAAACAGCAGAGCTTGAAACTGACAGTGACTGGCTCCCAGCCAGAAGCGCAAGTGCCTTCTGGACCGCCTGTCTATTTTTATGGGACAATACACATCTTGAAGGTCTACAGAGCACTCCAATTGCCCTTTTCCAGGAAAGCAAGAATGGACTGAACCATGACCATCCGAAACTTTGCCTTTTTTACTGACTTGCTGAGTTTGTTGAGATCCAGAATAGGTCTCCAGTCCCATTTTCTTTGGAACTAAAAATAACCTTGAGTAAGTTCCAGATTCTGTCTGGTCTGGTGGGACTTCTTGGATGACTCTTTTGTTGAGCAGCTTTTGAACTTGAATGGCTGCCTGTTCCCCGCTGACTGGGTGCAATGTCCAGGGTCTACTTGACTGTGGGAAGGGGTTGGGAAAAGAGGATAAGATAGCCCCTGGATGTTCTGCACCCACTTGTCATTTCTTTTTTTTTTTTTTTTTTTTTAGCCAGGCATGTAGGTGCAGAGACGATCATCCCCAGACTCCCTCCAGGGCAAAGCAAATCGGGGATCCCTTTAGGAGTGCTGGAAGGCTTACCACAGAACGTTTCTCTGGAGCCCTGGTTTTGTGGACCCCCCTCTGCACAGAGGGTGGCACCTTCCATTACTGTTTCCCCCTCTGCCTCTTGGGGAACTCTCACCACGTGTGTCCTGGAAAGAACCCTGCAATTTTCTGAACCACATCTTTCCATTGTCCCTTTGACCCTTGGGATAGGGTCTTTGAGGTGTGGAAAAACATATGCCCATGACAGACAGAGTCTTGCCTTCCTGCTCATACCTGGTCAGCGTCCCTTTCATTTTAGGCCCAAAAAGGGATGAGCCATCAAAATGGGCATTTACAAAGAGGCTCCACAAAGACGCATCCAAGCCTGCTTCCTCATAGAGATGCCTGAACTCGCTGCCTTGCAATTTCCATACGCTGCATAAGAAATGAGATGTATGGAAGCATTAGCAATAGAATGTATGGTGGCAAGCTGAAAAGAAACAGTGTCTCGTGACCCCCTCAGCTACTGCTCCTTTGAGGGAATCTGAAAGCTCTTTGATCAGATCCCTCTGCAACCTAGTAAAGTCAGCCAGGTAATTCAGGGACCGTACAGCAAAGGTCGCTGATGAAAAGACATGCTTCCCACACCTATCCATCATCCTTGAATCTCTGTTAGGAGGATGGATAGTGAAACTAGTCTCTGACAGTTCTTTGGTTGCTGCTGCCACAACCATGGCATCCACTGCAACCCCCTTGGTCCAAAACTTTTTGTCTACAGGGGACATAATGAACTTATTTGCAACGAGTAAAGACTTCAGAGCACCACCACGGCAACAGAGTTGTTCTAATTCCAATGAAACAACCAAGTAAAGATAAAAATAAGTGTTCATTGAGAATCAAACACTTAAAAACAAACTGTATAAAAATAGAGAACGATAAGCTTTTTCGGCTATTCAGCCTTCATCAGATCGTAAAATTTTTATCTAAAACACCTCTTTAAAAAGAAGTAGTCATCCAATCAAATTACTTGTAAAAACAGAAGACCAATGGTTACATTCAAAAACATTGATTTCTTATTGGATCAAAAGTAGAATTAATGTCCAATCAGATGAACAGAATAAATTCCGTTTAGTATGACTAAAACTATTGGACAATACACTAGTGCCAATCCCTATGGTTCGACTAACATAACGGGAATTAATGACACATCCTATCCAGCTGCAAAAGCAGCTAGTATTCAACACAAGCCGAGTTAAGATGAAAGCAATATATATATATATATATATATATATATATATATATATATATATATATATATACATATATATATATATATAACACACATAATAAATCATAAGCATCATAGAAGCATTGCACATAACTCAGACAGAAAATAGTCACAAACTGCGCATAAGCGCTGTAAACAACTTGAGTGCTAAATAGTCTGCAGAAAACACAGTGTCTCCTGTGCTTAGCGATCAGCCTACGATACTAAGGCTTTTAGCTGAGCCACCAGTAAAAAGGTAAACTCAACTCTTCTCAGAAGACCGATCAAAAATCACCAGCGGCACTTAATTTGCATGTCATTTCTCAGCCAAAAATAATGGGTATACAACTCTCCTTACAAATCATTCAAAAAGGGATGTAATAGTTCTTTGGATAGTAACCCTAAGTCGCCAGTTAAAACACAGTTGCTTCTGTGTTTAATAATCAACCTATAATATTAACACATTTTACTAGGCAACCAATAGAAGAAATTAACCCAAACCTTCTCAAGGGGCCAATCAAGGAACAGCCAACGGCACCTAATCTACATATCAGTTCTCAGCCAAAAGTAATTGAATGTACTGCTCCCAATACTGGTCAATTAAAAAGGGGGACATATGATCTTTAAATATTATGTTAAGGCCAACCTCTGCAAGTAGGATAACATCATAACTGTCCAGCAAAAAATCCGCCTTGATGTCAAGAATCGGCTGTCATCGTCAACCAGAGGACATACACAAACTATGAATAGAACTGTGTGCGAGAAATCATAAATATCATAGAAACATAGTGCGAAGTGCAAATCTTCAATACTAATAATATAGAAGAATCACATAAACATTACAAGTCAATTAATCACTAAGTTATTCTCAAGTGAGAATAAACATCATAATAAATTAATCGCTGGTAAAAATACATAATTTTCCGTGTTTAATGAGCAGCCTATAGCATTCAGTCAACATAATAAACGACTAATGAGGTAAAGCAAATTTAACTCTACTTAATAGGCCAGTCCAGGGGAAAAATTCCCCAATGAAAACTATACTAACAACAAACTCTCATAGGTCTAATAAAGGGGATATCAACCAATGGCGGTTCAAAGTGGGTCCTACCTGTTTTACACATGCCCATCTCCCATGAAAAGACCTAAAATGGAAAGAATATGAATAAAGGCATTAAATACACACCATTTCAATAACTAGGTGCAGCGGTGGCTACAAAAAGCCACTTAGGCTACACGAAGATGAATAATGTGGATGCCACCAAAAATCGCTGCAAGCAGCTAGAGAGAAATTATCAGAAAGTATCTAGTCCATGTTTGTATGTATAAAACCAGTCAAATAAAATTCAAAACCAGTCATATAGTATAGGTATGGCAGTGCAGTCTGTCAGACTGAGCAAAACACAAACGTAAACGACATTCCTGCAGCAAATAAAATGCCGCATCAAGCGGCAAACATCCGAGATATAGATCGCAACAGAAAACAGTCAGAACAAATAAACTAGTGAGAATACATCAATAAACTCAAGTACAAATCAAGCTCCATCACAAGACAGAGACCAATAAAAAGGGGTCATTCTTCAAAAAACAGGGTTGTGGGTCCAATAAAAACATAAGTATATATAGATAAATCTAGTACTTATTTGAAATTAATAGCAACTCTGTTATTAGGAATACGAGACAATACAATGTCGATGCATTTTGCAGGAACACATATTACACATCCAAGGACGGGTAGACAATATATATAAAAGGGATACGCAGACTGTAGAACTAATAATTTAGTTTATATAGCTGTGTGCCAGAATTGTGAATCATATTATGTGGGTAAGACCAACACAATGTTTAAAACAAGGATATTCCAACATATGTCAGATATTAAGCATTTTAATGAATATATTGCACTAGCCCAACCTTTAAGAATGAATTTGAATCATAAATTTCTGTTTATGGCAATACAGAAGATTACACCTAATGTTAGAGGAGGTGATTTATTCAATGATACGGACTGCACAGAAACTAGATGGATTATAAGACTTGGGTGGATAAGCCACCAGGTATTAAAGCTGTTGTACCTTTAAAACCTATCCTTAAGAAAAGGAGGGTAAAATATTGAAAGCTGATTGGTTGCTTTGTATTTTTAAAACTTTTTTTTGTAATGTTCTTTGTTATCTGATGAAGGGCATGTAGCCTGAAAGTGCTTATACAAGGTATTGTTTCTGATTTTATTGAATAAAAGACATGACCAGCTCTACGTGGAGTCCTCTGCCTTATTGTGTTTTGGCTTCAATAATTCAAGGACGTCTCCAAAAGAGACATCTTCAGGAGGTGACCATAGGGAACCCTCTCCTTCATCGAGGTCAGTATCAGAGATGATGGACTCTTCAGGCGAGTCTAAAGGTTTCCTCTTGCAAGTCCTCTTCCTAGGGACTTCATTGGTGGGATATTCCAGGGAGGTTTCAGAAGAGGCAGGGGTACCACTTGTGGTATCCTGAGGCCCAGGTTCTCGCTGTCCCTGTGGAAAAGATGGCCCAGAAGGAAGACACTACGGATGAACAAGTGGGGTCTGGAGATCAGAATACCCCCCCCCCCCAAGAGGCTGGGGAAGGCACGGCCCTCTTCACAGCCCCAAAAACAGTCTGCTCCCAAACTGTGCAGGCCTCCAGATCTCACAAAGAAGTAGTTGAAGCCATCACCCCCTCAGCTCCAAAAGACAGAATGTCCAACGATGAAGCCACAGCTGAACTTACCTGAGCCGAAACCCTGAGGACCAGGGACTGGTCGGAAACCCTTTGAGTTTATATCTGATCCCTGGACCCAACTGATGTGAAATAGATAAATGAGGCCTCCAGCTCCGACACAGCGAAGGAACTCAAGACAAATGCCTGATCTGAAGGAGAAGTCCCCTGATCAATGTTGGGATGGATTTAGACATTCAAATCTCTCAATTCCAAAACTTGGAAGGAAGTCCAAGGAGGAACAGGAATTAGGGCAGGAGACTTGGCTGGGTCCAAAGCTTGAAGAGTCAGATCCGATAAAAGCCTAGCCAGCACCGTAGTATTCAGGAGCCTTTGTACCACTATGTCCACATCATAATCATCTGAGAGGCATTTGGTGGACAGAGTAGATAAGGCTGGACACCTAGGCCTATATCTGGAGGGGGGAAATAACTTCAGTGTTGGACTACCAGTTCGATCTGATTATGTCAGAGCCGAAGGACCTGACCGCTCTGAGAATCTGTCTAAACCAGCCTCAAAAGTACTTGGATCTGAAGGTCCTGTTGGATCCGGTAGTTTAAATTTTTTTCCTGATGGTTCCAAGGAATGTCTCAGAGTTAAAGTATGGAGATTTTGAGGTTTGGACTGGCTAGAAGATAAGGAGTCTGAACCAGCAATTGCTTCAGAAAAGGGGAGAAGACCTTTCAACATTAATTTGTTTTTATGGTCAATCAAGGTGCTTTGGTTGAAACAGTGACATATACTACAGTCTTGCCCCCCCAAGCAATACACAAACAGTGTGTAAATCCTTTAGAGGCATTTTCTTGACACATTTTAAAGCCTAAAGGCTTGCCTAGTTTAAAAGTAAGAAAAAAAATAGAGAGGATAAGACAAATACCAACAATGGTAGTAAAATATTTAGCAACCACTAAAAGAGGGAGGGAAGGGGCCTACCAGTAATGGTAGAGAAGATTACCTAAAAAAGGTAGAGAAAAGAGGCTACATGTATTCAGAACAGAGAAAGACAGCAAAAATTAACCCTAGAGTGAAGAATTATCAATACAGAAAGTTATAATGAGAAGAAAAAAAAATACTTATCTAAACCCAAGAGCAAAAGACTACCAATGTTCTTCGTGAAGCAGCAAACGAGATCTGGGGTAACGCCTGAGGTGCATTCTGGGTGAAGGGGAGGTGCCCAAGAGCAGAGTTTGTGAACACAAGCTTTGGTAATGGCAGAGGTGGATCAGAAGGTCAGACCTGAATCCCATCCGTGAGAATAAGGTGAAAATTGACAACATCCCACCAAAACTTTCTGCTGCTATTCCGAAGTTTTACAATTCTCTGTAGCCTGTCCTGGTGGGCACAATATAAAATACTGATTATGGCCCAAAAGACCACAGTTCAAGCAGCAGTTTTAGCAAGGAAGCGTTGGTGTGTCCTTCATGAGGGTAGTGAGGTACAATCATTCTGGGCACACTGTTTGAAGTTTGACTTCCTTGGTAGAGACTGAGGAAAGCAGTGAAATGCGGTGGATGGGGTGTCCTGTCGACATCAGCCTCTTGTAGGAGGGAATGGCAGGGCTGTTCAGCACTCATACCTATTGCGGATCTTGTCCTTGGCACATGCAAGGCTGGGGATTAAAACTAGAAAACAGTCCTGATAGCAATGTGATGCCTGGGAGCATATGGTGGGTCCAATAGTTCCTGTGAGAAGGACAGGAACTGGAAATCAGCTAATAGCTGTTGACAGCCCAAAAGACACAAAATCTTCACTGTTTTCAGACTTGCGGTACACCACCTGCCTACCTGTAAGCATGCCAAAATTAGTTGCTGAACTTTGATAAGCAGCGGATATAGCATAGGAACTGCTTTATGAGTCTAAAACTAATCCTAAATGACTAAATCTAGGAGAAAATATTTTGAGCAAAAAAGGCCCTCATTTAACAGGCACTTCTCAACATGTGAAATACTCCCACATGGTACAGCAAGAACTATTAACAGGGCACAAATTGAAAATGGCACTGTTACATGAAAAAAGGACAAATGTATGATGAATTTATGAAGTTTAGTGGCACCCTGATGGAAATATATAAAATCAAATGACAAGCATACAGGGCTATGAAAGAAGCTTTGATTAAGCATTCTGATAAGACAGTGCCACTGCAGAAGAACCATCAAATAACCAAAGATTTGAAGTGGTGGTGATGCAGGAGGAACTAAAAGGAAACTAATAGACCTGGAAGATTGAGCAAGAATGGAAAACAAGAGGTTGTTCAATAGACTAGAAGGGCTAAAAGGGAAGGAAGGTCTCCAATTCATCAAGAGAAAGAGAGAGTATTTGGGCAGAAACCTCTGAAAAAGCTATATTAATAGAACACATAGGGTTTTTGTGCCATCTTCACAAGCCTGGAGATTCCCCATGACAATCTTAAATTCCAGAGTTATTTGCTCAAAGATGAATTATGGTCAAGAGTCTGGAAAAGAGAACACTTTGAAGATAAGGCTCAAAATAGTATTTGACAATAATGAACACACTTCCAAGACCCAGTAGAAAAGATAAAGGTTTATCCCAACATTCAGGTTGTGCAGAAGGGCCACTTTATGTTATAAATTGTTGCATCCAGCTATCCCTAAAATCATGTTCACCACTAACATTAAAACTTTCCTGAATCCCGAACAAAAGTTTCAGGAGGTGAATGGCTATACATTAAGGAAAAAGTCATTAATGGCACACCCCAGCAGAGCCAGGAGGAGGAGGATAATATCTCTCGCAACAGGAAGAATGAGGAGAAACAACTCCCATTTTTTTTTTAAGAAAGATGAAGGCCAAGAAGAAAGAATATACTACTGGATCTAAAAGAATAAAGGATGACTTATCAAAAATATCCCCAATCACTGCAGACATAGTAGAGGAACTGGCAGAGGAATTAAAATTACATCTGCCAGCATGGAAGTGTTAAGGAATATTGCGCATCAGCTTAAGGCAACCAAGAAGAGTGGGTTTGCTTTTCTTTTTCCTTCATGAATGAGGAGGGTGAGACAAGGTCATTTCCTCAGTATGATTTGTTTGGCGCTCAGAGGAGAGAAAGCATGCGACATTCACTGCATGGACTTTTTAAATGTATGAGCCCTTCCGGTCTTCCGGAACTGCTCACAGAGCTTGTTTGCTATGATGAGCAAGTTTGTGGTGGTAGTGCTATACTGAGAATACAAAAATATGAAGCAAGTTAAAAGACAAATTACTGCATGAAACTGACAAGACAGTGTCTACATACAGCTATTTGTTCAATACAAGGAATGATTTCTAGTGAAACATTCGGGTCCAGTGCAATAGGACACTGCGCAAAAAGGAAAAGGTGTGCTTTTTAAAGCGGTAGGGATGGTAGGTTAAAGTATGCTTTCCATTGGATAAAGAAGGGGGTCTAACATGTATAAAGCTTGATAGTCCATTTGCAAGTACTTATGTTAAATATACCAGCAATATGGAGTGGAAAAAGTACAGCTGAAGTCATTCTTGACAGAAATAATTCCAGTCTTCCAGTGACAGAAGAGAGAAAAACCTGTCATCCCCTCCCCGCGGGCATCGGGAGCACTATAGGCGTGATCAGATGATGAGTTACAAGCCTAGCTGCTCATATGTCATGGGGTAGGAGGTACAGCAGTCTACTAACATCAACACCAACCTAATAAGTTAATGACAGGTCTGCAAATCCACAAAACAAACTCAGCAATGACCAAGAATATAGTATGAACCTTCAAACACCACTCCAAACTTTGTAAAAGAAAACAAATTTATTACTGTAAAGCGCTTTTCATCTTTGTTCAGAGACTTCCTCAGACAAGTTTAAAATGACTCAAGAGCCTTTAAATAATTATTTGAGAACAAAACTGTTAGATGATGTGTTTTCACACCTTCGGAATTATTGTGTTGATTTGGTCTGATGATTGGGGTCACGTGTGTTTAAAGTTTTATTTAAACACTCGAGTCATTTTAAACTTGTCTGAGGAAGTCTCTGTATGAACGGAGACGAAAAGCGCTTTACAATAATATATTTGTTTTCTTTTACAAAGCTTGGAGTGGTGTTTGAAGGTCCATACTATATTCGTGGTCATTGCTGAGGTTAATGACAGGTGCCTGCAAAAGCAAAAACTCATTTCTCTAAATGAAGAAGTAAACCAAGCTCTTTGTACATTGTAATTTTTTTTACAGGTCTGTACTTACTTGGTGCTGCGGTAGCGTTGTCGCTTCACAGTTAGGCGTTGCCCGTTCGATTCTCAGTTAGAGCATCTTCTGTGTGGCGACATGCATAAATGGGCATTCCTTCGTTGAAGGTTGTGCGTTAGGCCCGGCAAGCCAGCATGTAAAAATCTACTGCCAATCATTAGAGGACCGGAGTTCCGCTGTGGCGACCCCTAACCAGGAAATTCCGAAAGAAACAAACAAACTTACTACAGATTGTTTATACAGTCCTCTGTTGTGCTGCTTACAAAGTTGCTGATTCAGGGCTTGACCAGTCACAAATTAACTTTGGACAGTGCTTGTAACATCTACAACATTTATAATTCACTGACATAGGAGATGTAGGAAGCTCCATCAGTGCAAAGAGGACTATGCAAAATAGGACGGCTCAATATATCATCACAGAGTGTCAGTAGTTTGTATCACAACATGACAGATTAAGACAGGGTTTGGGGAGTGATAAAAAGCAGTTCCCAGATGCCAGAAAGAGGCGTAATTATTTTTCTCTTGAGAAAAGTGATTATTTTAGTTAAGAAGGGTACTCACATTGCATACAAGGATCATGCAGCTGATTCACAAGGGAAGCACGTTCTAATGAAGGGGTATTGGCAAGGGCACAGAATTACTTTAGGAAATGCTAACATTCCTCCAAAGAAAAACAAGAGGAGTTTAAATGGATCATGGGGGAAATTACATCTTTCCATCAGGGCATCTTAATCATAGACAGTGACTGGAACCTAGATAAGGTGGATGCAACCAGTGGACTAAGGAAACTCCGAGCTACTTCAATGGGGAAATTCCCAAAAAGTTAAGCATTTAGTTTGAAGGACATAGTTGCAGAACATGGTACTTCAAAGGATTTCACCCATTAGTCAGCAATGAAAAAAAGCTGGTTCAGGATGGACAGGGTGTACATGTTGAAATGATCATTGCTGCAGTAGGCTTAGCTATATAGATTCTATCACATCCAATCAGCTTCCACAGCTTAAGGGCATCTTCCATGCAACTAAACTGTGGGCAGCTTAAGCAGAGTTGACGAAAAATCAACAGTTTGGCTATAAAGCCCTTCAGAGCTTTTGTGCCAACTAACAGAGGGAAGCTAGAGCCCTGAAAAAGGTCAATGTTTAGTAAGTAAAAATCAAAGCCCTCACCCTGGCAACAAAAAAATAAACAAAAATGAGGGGTACTGAGGGAGTGATTATTTACTTGAACATATACTGTCATGCTTTACACAGCTGTACTACTTAACTAGATCAGTAAACTACCATAGCTTATACTGACTAGGAGAAGGAAAGATGACTGCCCAGAAGCCCCTAGAAAATTGTCCAAACAAAGCCTGCTCTAGCACTGGAAAATGGATCTAGTTTGTACTGCTTTGTAAAGGTAAATACAGAGGACCAAGTTGCTGCTTTTAACATACTTCTAGAATCTACCCCTTTCGAAAAAGCCACTGAAAAAGACAAGGTGCCTTGAATGATCCACAAAACAAACCACACGGCAAAGGCAGCTAAATTACATAAATGTGCAACAGTCCAACATAACATCCAATCACCCAGCAACATCACAAGTAGGCATGAAGGAATAAAGCAGAAAAGCTTTAATAACCCTCTGAAACCCCATACTCATGTAAACTATTTTCAAGGCTTCAAATGCTTCTTCCTTAACAACAGCCTTCACGATGCATTCGCTGCCTTATATAAGCTTCCTTTGACTTTCACCTAAACGTAACCCCCTGCTAAGGTCAACAGGAATCAATTTAAAAATGATTAAATATTAAACTTTTTAAACACCAATAATAATCATAAAGCTTTTTCAGTTTGACCAAATAACTGTTGTCAACTATGCAAAATTTTTAAATATCAGTTTAGAAAGAAAACTTCCCTTTGAAAATAACCACACACCAGCTCATATCAGCAAAATGCAAAAACATATTGACATTGAGCAGGGTCCATTTCTTTTCTTTGTCAGCTATGTTTTCCAAACTTTCTGTTTATTAATAATACGATCAATCCCTAAACAACAAAAAAGATGCAGTTTCAAGATGGACAACATGCATGTCTATACGGTGCACTTGGCTCTTTACATCTATGTATTTCAAGGAAGTATTCATAAATACTCCTTGTTTACAAATAGTGTTGGCTCACACTGGAATAAACTTCCCACAGAACTGACCACTCTAGGCTCTCCACAACCTTTCAAGAAACAACTAAAGAACTATTTCAAATCTCACTGGCTATGCCTTGCTCTAACCCTGACTGACCTCAGCATCCAACTCTCTTTACAGTTCTCTCCTTTACTCTTCTACTTGTCTCTATCATTAGTACTACCCCTCCTCTGTAGCTCACCTTGAATGTCACTTGCATTTTACTTTCCTACAACATCCCTTTTTTCGTTCTACTTGATAAATTACTGCAACCAGTCATCTCTCCATTTATTTAAATCTTATCCTGCTCCCTGATGTGCTGTTTCTTTATAACTTGTGCCCTGGTACTAAATGTTTATCATTATTGTTAATACTGTGCATATTATATAGACTCTTGGGCGAGTCACTATTCTCTCTCTCTCTTCAACTTTAATATTCTTGCCTTGTAAAGAATATGGGATTAGGAATCCTCACTGTATTTTAGATTTTGTTGAATTTGCTTCTATTCTGTTACTATGTTAATAGTTCTTTACAGGCCTATAATCTGTTATCTTACTGTGCTGTTTTAATGTTCTTTTATGATTTACTAGTATATAGTGGAGCTTTTCTCCTCGGGCCTCTGCTGAAAATGGACATGTATCCAGCCAGACCAGCCTGGTCAACAAACGTAAAATAAAATAAATAAATCTATGTTTAAATTTGTGCATAGTTTTCCCCTATGTAAAAGGCAGAACATGAACATAATGATAAACCTAGTACTTTTCCATTTCTACAGTTAAACTTTTTATACATCTTAGATGTACTGGCTGAGGTGAACTCTTTGCTGTTAATAATCAATTTACAGAAGGAACAGCATCCACGTGACTTGCACCTCACCACTTGTTTACCATCCATGGTGAGCTGTACGTTTTATTTGGACATGACTGCTTAAATTTTTCAAAATAATTTAATAGTGTGTTTGCTTTCCTTAAGGTCAATGACAACATGCACTTGGAATCTCAAATTAACAATTTGCTTTTAAAATATGCCAATTAATTATTCATTATCTCTCGGATACATTTTACAACTGGTCCAAAGGCTGTAATCAAGCAATATTTGGAAGGTTCTCTGCAATCTTTTGTCGTATACTTTTAACAATTACAATCTGTTTGTCTTATCCATCTCAGCTTTAGCCTTTATTACTTCCCCTCATTTATAACCTCTGGCTATAAAACTGTTGCTTTTTGACAAGAATTTGTTTAGAAACTGACAAGTCTCCTCTCAGGCAAATTATCTCGGGAACAGGCATCCTAGTCTGACTAGGCAGAGACATTCTCTGCTCCCTTCATCACGACTGACAGAGTATTTCTCCTTCGACTGCCAAGGGCACTCTAACCAGGAAGGAAGCGTCTAACCCCCAGTCAATGTTTCACAGATGATTACTAGCTCTTTTTAGGCCTAGCATGCTTCTCAAATGTATGTGACAAGTTTTTATAACCTAGGGTTATTTGAAGGGGTATTAGTAGGCTTGAGCTTAGGTGGTCAAGCATTTACAGGCTGCCTCTGTCTACTAGAGACACGGATGTCAGACTAGGGATAAATCTCCAATTCCCATCCAATAGTCCAAGTTAAACTCAAACTGTTTTAGGCAAGAACTCTGCTTCACATGGATGGGAAGCCTATTCCAAAGGAGAGATATTCTCCAAGACACATACCTGTTCTCAAACATGTCCTGCTTAACTTGCAGATGAGGTTTAGGTCCATAGATCAAGTACTTCTGATGCTGTTTTGTGGATGTGCCCCAAGTCCATCAAAGCAAGATCAGAAGGTGCTTTTTAGGCCAGCAAAGAATGCCTCTTAGCAGTCTGTAGGAGGTAGAGTACAGGGATAGGGCTTTGAGTTAATCCATGTAGGACATGCTGTTTATGTCCTGTATTGTTAAGTGGTAGCTAAAGGGACTACACTAGAGGGAGCCAAGGTAAAAGCTGAATGGTTTAAGGACCCTGAATAGGCCACAGCAGGGTCGCCCAACTGCAGCGGAGGCAAATCTGTAGTCTGCTGAAGGGAAGGGACAAAGGTGGTTTGGAAATTTTCCTCTTACTGTAGCTGAGAGAAGGAAGAACAGTGGACCTCTCCTGTTTGGCATCTACTTTTCTGAAGTAAAAGCCAATACCAAAGTATTCTGGCTAACTAAGTTAGCAGATGACCGTAAGCTAGGAGCAGCCACTACATTTTCAAACAACTTAACCATCCTGCAGGAAGGGTTGTCTCAAATAACTAACTGGTGCCAAAATCATGGTCTAAAACTAAATGCCAAAAAAATGCATCACTGAATCCTTTGAGAAATCATCTACCCCAGGGAACAACCACACTGATAATACTCCCCTAAGAGCTGACCCAATTGTTTGGGATTTGGGAACTTATGTGGACAGTGACCTAACTTTTGATCAACATGTGTTTATTGTTGAAAGAAAGTCATTCTTTATTGCACTGCTTATAAAACAAAGGGATTGTGTCTAGAATATAATGCCCCCCCCCCTCTGTAATGCATCTGTCCTGTTTAAACAGATGCAGCAACTGAACACCCACAAATATACCTTACTAGAAGGATAAAAGGCCTGAACCACTGTCCTACATGGACTAACTCAAAGCCCTGTCACTATACTCCATACCCCACAGACTGCTAAGTAGCGACCTGTGTCTGGAATACAAGGCATCCTCTTACCCATTACTGATAGATTTACTGTACATCAGCAAATCAAATGGCATCAGAAAAACTAAGTATAGGGATCTAAACCTCTTCTGCAACATCAACAGAAGAGTTTAGAGGGACAGGTATATTTCACAGAGATTACCACCACTGTGGAACAGACTCCCCATCCACATAAAACAAAAGTTTGTCCCTGTTCATTTTCAAGCACAACTTTTATCTATGGATGGGTACCAGAAAATCTACCCCAAGACTGCCTCCTGTGCTACTAATGGACAGAGGCAGCTCATAAATGCTTTATCCCATGCACGATTCCCCTCAAATTATCAATGGTATCATCCCAGTTTTTAATTATATGTTACCCATAATAAAAATCAACCATGGGATGGGTAAGGCCACTTTATAACCAAATCGGATAGGTTATTTCAAGAACAAAAAGGGTAATTGGCTAGGATTAAAATGGCCCGCAAGGGCAGGTTCTAATAATTACCTATAAACAGGTATCACACTCACTTTTGGTAGGGAAGGCTGTTGGTTCTCTTCTCCATACTAGATTGAAAGATTGTTTACAATGTAGTGCAACCCTGGGGGGGGGGGGGTGCTGCACTCCGGAGTGTGACATCCTTTGGATGAACTGTTAAACTGAGGCTCCATATGATTGAGTTGGTGCTAGCTCAAGTGGATTTTAAAGATCCAATGGCACCTATCAAAAAGAGTGGGAGAAGTTTCATGATGCCCTGGTCAAAATTTCCCCCTGTAGTATAAATACCACCTCAGGTCTTCTCCTGAAATGGGGCCACTAGACTAATGGAACTAACCCAGGCAACAAAATATAAAAAAAAAATATAAAAAAAAATTACACAAAACTAGTGAGGATAAAAATAAAGCCTGAAGCCCATTTAAGACTGACAACTACAGTTGGCGAAACAGATAATAATTTAAATTATATTTCTTTTTTTTCCACCACAAAACACAGTCATAAAAAGCACTTTACATTTGAGGGTTAGCTAAGTGTGTTTTCTAATTAAAAATGGTGTTAAAGAAAAACATACTTTTACTTTTGTGGGAAAAAGTTGTTAAAAGTCACACTTGACAAAATCATGCGACAGTCCATAAAAACACTTCTTTCTAGTTTAAATTAATTTCACAGAAAAAAGTAACTTTTCTGATGAAAAATAAAGTAGAATTTTTTTTTCCCCAAAGGGAACTTGAATATGGCTAGCAATGGAAAACCAATATCATGCGACAGACCATAAAAACACTTCTTTCTAGTTTAAATTAATTTCACAGAAAAAAGTAACTTTTCGGATGAAAAATAAAGTAGAATTTTTTTTCCCCAAAGGGAACTTGAATATGGCTAGCAATGGAAAACCAATAGTGGACTGTCGATTCTCGAAAGCCAGCAACAGGAGCTATCTTCGTGAGCAAGAAAGCTCTAAAAGGCTTTGTACCCAAACCATTGAGTTTCTTCAGTTCTTCTCAAGCAGCCAACAGTTTGGGAGTGTGGAAGCTGTCCAGCTGATATATCCTATGCAGAATATAACCCATATAAGACACGACAAATCTACTACATCACTGATCAAATGGTGAACATCATTTATTCCTCTTTAAGAGGCTACCATTGTATTATGCTGACGAAGCATGCTGCCATTCAGATACAATTTAAATATATTTTCATATATGCCAATTTACTGGTTAAAGAATGAGTAACACAAAAGGTTCAAAACAAAGAGCATGACCACTGGTCTAGAAGAAAAGCGAACATGAAGAGGGGATAGATTTAAGGTGGGAAACATTCAAGGAAAATTTTAAAAAGGAGTTAAATCAGACAGAAAAAAAATTGTGAGAAATATACCTATAGGTTAAATAAAGGTGCTTCAAAATAGGGTAAAACAGAAACCCAGGGAGAATAAAGGAAAGCCAGAAAAATTGGGAACATGATGATTTTTTTTTAAAGTAGCACGGTAGAAAATAAGGTGGCTTTAAAATCCTTCCATTATGAAAACACCATGAGTTTGCAGAGAATATTAGCTCAGAGACTAAGACAACAAAACGTTGAAAGAAGTACAGTTAAATTAAATGACCATAAATCATGGCGAGCAACTAAAAAACAGAAGAAACTGCTAATATTTTGAATTACTATTTTGAAGGATTATATCTAAAGCAGTGTTTAGATAATGAATCCAGATATTTTCATGTGGGTTTAACTTTACCTAGACTAAAAAGTCAGGAATAAAATAGTTTGGCAGTCCCAATAGCTATTCAAGAAACAGAGGAATGTGTAAATACAGGGAAACTGCAGAGTGCACACAGCATATCAGTAGAACTTTGGAATATGGATCTGATAAACTACTCCAGCTATGGCATACTCTTTTTAATAAAGTTCTGTAAGAGAGGCAAATACCAAATTCTTGGAAGTGGGCTGTAATCTCTTTGATACTCAAATAAGGGAAGGACCCTGGTAACACAGCTTCTTTATCACCCTATTTCTATATTAAACTATGACTTCAAAGTTTTTATAGCAATACTAGCACACATATTAGCCAACATTATCCAAAGGTTAGTAAATTTTGGTAAGTGCGGATTCATTATAGGCAAACATTTGACAATATCCAGAAAACATACACAACAAGCAGACAGGCAAAGTCCTCTCTTAATGTTAATCAGCTTAGATGCTGAAAAGGCATTTGACCATTTACATTGGGAATACCTATGGGAAGTCTTGGATAGGCTGGGGTTACTTTGGAAATTCATATTAGAGACTTACCAAGATTCTTGAGCTAAAAAACGGAGGAAACATTTATCACAAGAACTTAGGCTGCAGGGTTGCCCAATATCCCCTTTGCTTTTCTGACCATCTGGAACCATTGGCTATGAAAATTCAGAACAAGTCCCATAAAGGAAGCAGTTTGATTTGATAACTTTTTTTCTTTCCTTAAAGACTGCTATTTGTGGATGATATTCTTTACATGACCAAACCAGGGTGGATGTACCCCAAATGTACAGGCTTCTGTGATAACCTGCTCTTGTAGCAGGCTATAAAATTAATGAGAATAAAACTAAATTAAAGCACTGTGAAATTATAATCCTGCATTGACTTAGTTTAACAGTACCAATTCCTGTGGGTTTATTACAGATCAAAATATCTAGGGGTGATGTAGACTTCCAAGATGGATGCACACTGATCAAAAGCTTACACCTAGGTACAGGAAGCATACATGTAATGCATGACATCCCTTTGACAACCTAATGCTTTGGTATGCTGGCCGGATATCGAGCTGCCCTTGGCAGGGAATCCCTATTGTAAAGAGTACTGCAACAGTGATATAGAAGGACATCCAGTGTTGCCTGGGCCAGAAGGGAATCACCACAATGATTTTGGAGGATTTTTTCTGAATCATTAGAAATACCCTGGATACCAGTGGAAAGGGTAGAAAAGAATTCAAGAACATTCCTGTTCAATGAAAAGAAAAGAAACAAAATGGCATCTGTATTCCAGCCCTTCTTGCATGGAGTCCTGGAGCAGAATCTTGCCAACTGATTGTTCAAAGAGGAAAGTAAACAGATCTGCATGAAGTACTCCCCACAGATGGATCAAATTTTGGAAAACCTGCTGATCTGGTTCCCATTCACGAGGTCTTCCTTTATCCTGCACAGCTTGCCTGCTGCACAATTTTCTGCCTCTCACACTTTTCACACCCACCTATTATTGCAAGTGTCTCATCTCATTGGCATATCTAGCTCTTTTTGCCGATTAAAAAAAAATTTCTAACTTTTGTACTGCAAGTTATGCACATTACTATAATGTTTATGTAAACTTCATTCTCAGGTCTTCTGCAAATTTCTAATGTTCTCAAGTAAAGCACCTTATATCATTTTGTATGCAACTTTAATGTCAGACGTTTTTCTTTATGTAACTGTAATAACTGCCTGGAGCTTTTCTCCTCGGGTCACCACTGAAAAACAGGCCACTGGCTCAGTTGGACTAACCCGGTTAATAAATGACAAATAAATAAATTTTGCTGTGATGAAATGTGGGATGCCTGTAGAATAAGATTGTTCTGTGAAGCTATATCCCAAGACAACACAGCTAATCTGTAAAGGGGGTACAAAGTGGTTCCCCTTGCTTGTTGATACACCGTATGACTGTGGTTCTGTCTAACAACTTGAAGAGGTCCCACAGACAAAGATGACTCAAAGTGGAATTTCTTGAGGAGGGCTAGAATCTCTCTTATATTTATGTGCTTGCATCTGTCCTTGGTGTCCCACACACCTTGCTCTTGTATCCCTCCTGATACTGCTCCCCAAGTAAAGTCAGTGGTGACTGACTGCTTTAGAACACGGAGGAACAAGGTGAGAACTCAATTTACAGATACCTGTTGTCTCCACCAAGTGATTTCCCTTCTGACAAACCTCAACACTGGGATTTGAAAGGGCAAAGAATGTTGGTACTGGGACCAAAGAGACCAGATACCACAGGGGTATCATAATAATCATAAATGCCATGAGACCCAAAACCCTAAGATATTCTCTTGCACTGACCAAAGTCCGAGTGGAAAACCTTAGAAATATATCTTGATATAGATCTATTTTTTTCCTGTGGAAGAAAAGCTCTTTGAACTGAGGTGTCTAGCTGACACCCTAGGAACACAATCCTGTGTTGAAGGAGTCAAACACTTTAAGACTCTGCAAGATAAGCAAGTTGTCTAAATATGGAAAAATGTGGATACCCTATAGCCTGCAATGAGCTATAAACCTGGAGTGAGATACTTTGTTAACAATAATGGCGTAGTGGATAGTCCAAAGGGTAAGGCAGAGAACTGATAATGTGATCCAGACACACAGAAACATAAACACCTAAAGTCTGGATGAAAAGGGATGAGATAAGCATCTTAAATGTAAAATTACTAAAAACCTTGAATGGGGGAAGATACAATAGGTTGAGAAGTGTCAGCATTTTGAACTCTGGCACTATCACAAACAAGTTTAGGAAAGAAAGATCCAGAACTGCTCTCCAAGCACTTTCTTTCTTTCTTTGGCACTAAAAACATCCTTGAATAATAACCTTTTCCATCTTGGAAAAAGAAACTGGTTCTATTACCCCCAGGAAGAACATGTGATGAGGGATAGGTGGAAATAGACAGTCTAGTCCAGTGGATGAGGGATTACCCCTGGAAAGAAGGAATTTCCTCCCACATAAATTTATCATAACCTTCAGTATGAAATGTATAAAGTATTAATCAATAAAATAACATGTAATATCCAATGTATAACTAAAATATAAATATATATATATAAATCAATTACTAAAGATTCTAAAATGTCTAAAACCTACTAGATATGAATACTGAAGGTTATGATGAATTTATGTATAAGGAATTATATGATGAATTAATTGCATATTTTCAAGTAATGCACATGACCATAAAAAAGAAATTAATGAAACCCTTAACAGAAACATATTGGAGTAATTAGTTGTATATGTATGACAGATGCATTGTTTTGTATTGGTCGAACATTTTTATTAAGTGTATGTTTCTTTAATGAAATAATGTTTGGCTCCAAGTTTTGAATTTAAGCACCAGCAGTTAGTAATTATTACATTCTGGTGAAGCCCACTTCTTGCTGGGTGAAAGTACTTAACGTTTTGCGTTTTTAAATGTAATAAAGTCTTATCAGTTAACGGAGTATTCTAGTCACTTACTGGTGATATTTAAGCATTTTGGACAGTTACTACAATATTTAAAACTTTGATCTATCTGATGAAGTTTCCGCATGGGAACAAAAAAGTGCTTATTTTTTACTCATTTTTCTGGGATTTTAAAAATAAAAATGGATTTTAACTACAAAAAAGCTAACCATGAACACATTATATAAACAGAGGTTCGAGAAATTCAAATCTCAAAAAGAAAAATACGTGGTATCCCTCAAAGTCTCAGAAAACCCAGTATACACCTTACAGTGGGTCAAAAATAAACCAAAAAAAACTTTGCAGTGTGGAGAGTGTGAAGTTCACTCCTTAAAATATGTTGTGCACCTAGTTCACCAATAAAAATTGAACTGTAAAATATGTACTACAAAATAACAAAATTGAAAATAGCAGGTAGTCCACAGTTGAGTTAAAAATGGAATATCTTATATTGAAACATACAAACAAGTGATCCTAGTTGAGTACAATGAAAAGCATTGAAAACATTCATCAGTTATTTAAATAATCAGGTTATTTTGAGCAAGGGAGTGGTTACAGAGGGTGGTTCTGTTAAGAGCAATAAAAGCTGCTCATATTTCTTTGAATAGGAGTAGTTTACTGTGTTTGGCTCAGGGTTTAATTTGGGCTACTGTTTCTATTTATCAAATGGTTTCCGATAAAAGAAAGAGGGATACCTCCTTTCCTGAAGGGATTCAAGACTCTGAATCTGGACAGGAAGATTAAGGACTCTCAGACTGCAGTCTCTCACAAAATATTTCCCTAGATTATTTGAACACATTCTACAGTATGAGCAACTTCACAAACCCAAGACAGCGGATCTCTAGTAAGAGAAGTATGTGCAGGAAGTAGACAAGATTTATTCAGTATAAAATGTAGGCTACCTTTTGTGGAGTAGGTCCCCTTATAGGCTCTCCAAAAATGCTAGTGTGTCTGGTTCTCCCTGGGATCAACAAGTAAACATAAAAGAAAAAGCCTCTATGTTCAGAGTAATCCACTGTTGTACTCCTGTAGGTATTTTCCAGGCTAACTAGAGTAGAATGTACACATTCTCAAAATTAGACAATGAAACCATGAAGCAATCTTTTTCTGTGCCATAAGTTGTCTGGTTTATTTAAAGTAATGAACTCTCATCTATCAGACTTCATTAGATATAATGTTTCTTCCTGGAAGAAAACTTATATCTGATGAAATCTGATACTTTGAGTAAACCTGACACTTTAAAGCTCAAAAAAGGATTGCTTCCTGCCTCCTTTGCCTGATTTTGAGAATCTATACATTCTACTCTGGCTAGCTCTCCACCTGGAAAATACCTACACGAATACAACAGTGGATTACTGTGAATAAAGACTTTTTATTTAGGACACACACATTTACACATACACAAATATATGTGTGTACATATACAAGAATATATAGATATGTATATATGTGTACGCTTAACAGTCTCATTAAACACACCAGGCTTTTAGCCTGGATAAAGACCAATTCTCAACAGTTCTTCCTTCTACAGGAAACTCACCAAATCTCAAGACAGAAAACTTAAAATTGCAGAAATCTAGCAATCATTTATCAGCAGTTTCATATCTAATGGGTAAATGGGGACATAAATGGGGACAGAAGCAGACATCAAGCTACATCAGGTCCCCACTAAATTCCAGGGTGGCTGCTCACTGATCAAAAGCTCGACTTTAGCTCTTCGAGTGTGAAAAAGATAGAAATAAGGGCTAGTAATTCTGCCTGCTTTAGTAAAATTTAGTTAATGACTGGTAAGTACATTGCTTGGATGCCAGCAAAGAAGAAACTCAAAGAACATGACAGAAAAAATGGAGAAAACACTGACTTGAGAAGAATCCTGCAGCTGTTTGGCAAAAAGCAGTTTAATCTCCAGCCTTGGCACAAGAGTACTTCCAGTAATTTAGAAGAAAATAAGTCAAATGTGCTCAAAGCTGATTAAAATAAATGAAACAGAGTACATCAACTCAAATAACAAAATGATGAAAAAAATGGAAGAAGCTTTAAACAGCTATTCAGATGAACTGATAAAACTGCAAAAATCAAAGACTGAAATGAAAAGGAAAAAAAAAAGGATGGCTGAGTAAGACTGCTCAAGAAGAGCCATTTCAAAAAAAAATGTAGAGTTAGAGGACACAGCACGCAGAGAAAACCAGAGATTTTCTGCTGTACCAGAGAAACTGGAAGGAAAAGCCGGTATTAATTTTAAGAAAGCACAAATAAGCAACCGGACACGTATTCCACAGCAGGATTTGTTAATTAAAAGTGCACACAGTGTACATGGTCCAAACCTGGCCATGAGAAAGCAGCCAAGACCTGTATTAGTAAAGATGCAATCATACCAGCAGAAAGATGTGATCCTGCCAAAACTGATGCAGAAGGGCAATGCATTAAAAACTGGAGAAAGCAGAATGATTGTGGAAAATGATTACTCACTCTACACCATGCAGAAGAGAGATAAGGTAAAATAAGCAATCAGAGAATATAGAGAAGCAGGAGTGAGATTCAAGCTACTGTATCCTGCTGTCTTCAAAATAATACTTTCCAGGAGGATGAAAGTCATTTTTGATGCAGACCAAGATAAGCAGCAAATGCAAAATTCTATCCAATGAAGTTTGCCAACAAAGAGAAGTGGGGTCTGCTTTACAATGTTCTGATAATAAAGCTCATAGACGGACTTTGCCATTGAAACCCTTTCCAATGTTCCAAAGGAAAATGCTTGAGGGACAGAAAAACGCACAGGAGTTGACTAGAAGAATTGGAAGTACCTTGGACTTGAACCGGATTCTGGGGTTGGGAGATGGAGATGAATGGGAAGACTACCAGCAACACTGAAATTGGTGAAGGAATGTGAAACTATAAAGCATCAATCACATTTGTGAAGTATGGCTTTACAAGAAATAATGTTCGAGAAAGACTGGACTTTTGTTGACTTTGTTAAACTTGTGGGAGGACTGAAATGCATACACCCAACTTCTTGTCATTGTTTGGAAGGATGTTAAAAGGAGAAAAAAAAAGAAGAAAGAAAAAAGTAAAACAATTTTTTCTTCTTAATATTTGTATAAAACGTTTCATTGATATAAACTAGATATTATATAGTAAAACCTTTTTAAGAATTACTGTATGCTATAAAGATATTAAATTTAAGATATACATAGTTTTTGTGCGTTTAAGTTAATAGGTTATGGAGTTATTTTACAGTGTGTTTTTTTTCTAAGTTTTCAGCAAAACAAAATGTCTTGTAAAATTTGACATAGGTTCAAATAGAGATAAGAAACAACTGTATAAAAGATTTAACATGCCAAACATCAGTGGGTGCATTTAACACAAAAGGTAAAAACAGACATTTAAAAAATGTCATATAACCCCTGTATATGGTTTTGTTTCTTAGTTGATTGTTATGTATTGCAAAATTCATATTGTAATTTCATACTGATATAAAATTAAATAAATTAAAAAAAAGAAAAAAATTGTCATGCAATAAGTAGGAAAAATAACTTCTTATCATAATGGCTACGCTATCCATATTTTGGAAAGTGAATGGCCTCAAAGGTATAGACAAAAGGGAAGAGTACTGAATTATATTAAGAAATGCAGAGTGCAAATAGCAATGAAATAGCAGTGCTGCAGAAGGCACATTTTGGAAAGAAGCAAGCATGTGAATTTGACAAAGAAATGATTTCAAGATGAATATTCAGCAGAATATCAAGGACAAAGGAAATGGGTAAACTTATACTAGTTACAAGAGGAGTTCCAATATTGATAAGAGATAATAATGATAGCTCTGTAGTTGTAAGGGGTTACTGGCAAAGTAGGTGGTTTACAATGGCAAGTACTTACATTCCAACTAAAACTGCTATTATGGAGCTTAAGGGTAATTTTATGAGAAATAAATCAGCTTTCTGCAAGGAATAGTAGAAGAGGTAGGAACTGGAACTTGATATGCAACAG